>NW_026903284.1:0-6099 GCF_024500385.1 Phyllopteryx taeniolatus
GTGTTATGTATAATGTGATTAGTGGCTATGCCCCACAGGTAGGATGCGACCTAGAGGTGAAAGAGAAATTCTGGAAGGAGCTAGACGAAGTAGTTCTGAGCATCCCAGACAGAGAGAGAGTCGTGATTGGTGCAGATTGTAATAGACATGGTGGTGAAGGAAATATTGGTGATGAAGAAGTGATGGGTAAGTACGGCATCCAGGAAAGGAACTTGGAGGGACAGATGGTGGTGGACAGATGGTCCTTTCCAAAAAGGAAGCAAATGGCTTTAGTGAACACTTTTTTCCAGAAGAGGCAGGAACATAGGGTGACCTACAAGAGCGGCGGTAGACGTACGCAGGTGGATTACATCTTGTGCAGACGATGTAATCTGAAGGAGGTTACCCACTCTAAGGTAGTGGTAGGGGAGAGTGTGGCTAGACAGCATAGGATGGTGGCGTGTAAGATGACTCTGGTGGTGGGGAGGAAGATTAGGAAGACAAAGGCAGAGAAGAGAACCATGTGGTGGAAGCTGAGACAGGACGAGTGTTGTGCAGCTTTTTGGGAAGAGGGGAGACAGGCTCATGGTGGACAGGAGGAGCTTCCAGAAGACTGGACCTCTGCAGCCAAGGTGATCAGAGAGGCAGGCAGGAGAGTACTTGGTGTATCTTCTGGCAGGAAAGGAGAGAAGGAGACTTGGTGGTGGAACCTCACAGTACAGGAAATCATATAAGGAAAAGGGTTAGCTCAGAAGAAGTGGGACACTTAGCGGACCGAGGAGAGGCGAAAGGAATACATTGAGATGCGACATAGGGAAAAGGTAGAGGTGGCAAAGGCTAAACAAGAGACATATGATGACATGTATGCGAGGTTGGACACTAAAGAAGGAGAAAAGGATCTAATCAGGTTGGCCATACAGAGGGATAGAGATGGAAATATGTTGACTGGTGCTAGCAGTGTGCTAGCGAGATGGAAAGAATACTTTGAGGAGTTGATGAATGAGGAAAATGAGAGAGAAGGGAGAGTAGAAGAGGCAAGTGTGGTGGACCAGGAAGTGGCAATGATTAGTAAGGGGGAAGTTAGAAAGGCATTAAAGAGGATGAAAATGTGAAAGGCAGTTGGTCCTGATGACATTCCTGTGGAGGTATGGAAGCATCTAGGAGAGGTGGCTGTGGAGTTTTTGACCAGCTTGTTCAATAGAATTCTAGCGCGTTAGAAGATGCCTGTGGAATGGAGGAAAAGTGTGCTTGTGCCCATTTTTAAGAACAAGGGTGATGTGCAGAGCTGTGGGAAGTATAGAGGAATAAAATTTATTGAGCCACACAATGAAGTTGTGGGAAAGAGTAGTGGAGGCCAGACTCAGGACAGAAGTTAGTATTTGCGAGCAACAGTATGGTTTCATGCCTAGAAAGAGTACCACAGATGCATTATTTGCCTTGAGGATGTCGATGGAAAAGTACAGAGAAGGTCAGAAGGCGCTACATTGTGTCTTTGTAGATCGAGAGAAAGCCTATGACAGAGTACCCAGAGAGGAACTGTGGTACTGCATGTGGAAGTCTGGAGTTGCAGAGAAGTATGTTAGAATAATACAGGACATGTACGAGGGCAGCAGAACAGTGGTGAGGTGTGCTGTAGGTGTGACATACGAATTTAAGGTGGAGGTGGGACTGCATTAGGGATCAGCCCTGAGCCCCTTCCTGTTTGCAGTGGTGATGGATAGGCTGAGACTGGAATCCCTGTGTACGATGATTTTATGCAAAATATTGAGGCCTACAAGTGGTATACAACCCTAATTCCAACCCTAATTGGGACATTGTGTTAAACATAAATAAATACAGAATACAATGATTTGCAAATCATGTTCGACCTATATTTAATTGAATGCACTACAAAGACAAGATATTTAATGTTCACACTGATAAACTTTATTGTTTTTAGAAAATAATCATTAACTTAGAATTTTATGGCTGCAACACATTCCAAAAAAGCTGGGACAGGGTCATGTTTACCATTGTGTTACATCACCTTTTCTTTTAACAACATTCAATAAACGTTTGGGAACTGAGTACACTAATTGTTGAAGCTTTGTAAGTGTAATTCTTTCCCATTCTGGCTTGATGTAAAGCTTTAGCTGTACAGTCCAGGGTCTCCGTTGTCGTATTTTACGCTTCATAATGCGCCACACATTTTCAATGGGAGACAGGTCTTGATTGCAGGCAGGCCAGTCTAGTACCCGCACTCTTACTATGAAGCCACGCTGTTGTAACACGTGCAGAATGTGGTATGGCATTTTCTTGCTGAAATAAGCAGGGGTGTCCAGGCTTGGATGGCAGCATATGTTTCTCTAAAACCTGTATGTACAGATGTGTGTAACTTACACACATGCCATGCCATTGGCGCTAACACAGACCCATACCATCACAGATGCTAGCTTTTGAACTTTGCATCCCTAACATTCCGGATGCTTCTTTTCCTATTTGGCCCGGAGGACACGACGTCCACAATTTCCATAAACAATTTGAAATGTGGACTCTTCGGACCACAGAACACTTTTCCACTTTGCATCAGTGCATCTTAGATGAGCCCGGGCCCAGAGAAGCCGGCGGCGTTTCTGGGTGTTGTTGATAAATGGCTTTTTCTTTGCATAGTAGAATTTCAAGTTGCACGGATGTAGCGCCGAACTGTATTTAGTGACATTGGTTTTCTGAAGTGTTCCTAAGCCCATGTGGTGATAGCATTTACACATTGATGTCGGTTTTTGATGCAGTGTCGCCTGAGGGATCGAAGGTCACGGGCATTCAATGTTGGTTTTCGGCCTTGCCGCTTACATGCAGTGATTTCTCCAGATTCTCTTGATGATATTATGGACAGTAGATGATGAAATCCCTAAATTCCTTGCAATTGTACGTTGAGGAACATTGTCCTTAAGCTGTTCGAGTTTTTTCTGACGTCCCATCTTTGCTTGTGAATAACTGAGCAATTCATTGAAGCTCCTTTTATACCCAATCATGGCACCGACCTTTTCCCAAATAGCCTGTTCACCTGTGGGATGTTCCAAATGTTTGATAAGCATTCCTCAACTTTCTCAGTCTTTTTTGCCACCTGTCCCACCTTTTTTTGGAACACCCATAAAATTCTAGGTTAATGATTATTTGCTAAAAACAATTAAGTTTATCAGTTTGAACATTAAATATATTGTCTTTGTAGTGTATTCAATTAAATATAGGTTGAACATGATTTGCAAATCATTGTGTTCTGTTTTTATTTATGTTTAACACAACATCCCAACTTCATTGGAATTGGGGTTGTAGATACTTGATGGATGGTTGAATGGAATGAAAGGACAATTTGTGCATAATTGTAAAGGTACAGTACTGTCGTATATGATGTTTATAGAATTTAATGTTCATAATAAACAAATAGCCTCATGGCAGAATTGCCCGTAATTTTTAACTCACTTCATAATAGCAATAAGAAAATACCAATATGCTTGCTAAAAATGTTGTTTTTCTTCATGTCCGTGAAGATAGTCATCCAGGTCATGGTGAACCAGTCAGGTTGAATTGAGGCAACTGGACTGTTCTTGTTCGTTGAATTTTGTTGTGTTTTTTTTTTCTTGTTTTTTGAGAACATTTAAAAGTGACTTGGGCAATTACGTTATAATGCTGATGAATTGTAACTTTGCAAGGGCCATGTGATTTGATGGTGCTTGAATTACTGTCCTGTTCATTGAAGTGAAAGTTAAGATTCGCGTGACACTAGTGCAATTCTGTTTGAAAAGAGAATGTCAAACTACTGTCAGCAGGGGACAACCAAAATGGAGGATAAATGTAGGGCACCGTCACTCGTCTCATCAGTAATCACTTTTGTCAGGCCTCTGTGGTGTTTTACAACACTTTAAAGTGTCACAATATACATAGAATAAATGTGAAAGATACAGATAAAAGAGTAGAACGTACAAACAGTAGCTAACAAATGATATATTTGAGCTTGTCCTACATACGGGCTGTGCCAATGACCGTTAGCTCCTTGTAATAACTGCAGTTACTGAATTATCACTCGGTTTGCATCTGAATTTCAACTGTGCCTGCTGAGACTCTTTTTTTCAGTCTGTAAAATAAATGACAGTGTGTGCACTTCATCTGTAACCATATAGAGTGTCTTAATTTACCACATGCCTTCGTTACTAGAGTATTTATGAGTCTTATAAATGAAAAAGAGGGTTGGGGGACTTCTAGAAAAGACAAGACGCAAGCTAAATTAGCAGTGGAACAAACAAATGAAGGCAATTAGCTAGCTAGCCCCTCACTATGTCTGCACTAATTGAGAAACCAGGCCAGCAACTATCCAGAGCAACCCAACAGCTGCGGTAAACTTTTCGTCTGACTCTCGGGGCACATTAAGTAATGCTGATACAACTAATTAGAGTACCGTATCCCAAAAAGCCTTTTACAGAAACATTGTGGTATTTATCAGCGTTCTCTGGTCTCATAAAAATATTTCATGGATGCTGGTTCTCCAACAATGTGGCAATTATTGAAATAGAAATGGACAAATAAACACTTTGATGTGACAAGTATTGCTTTCCCACTGCAACAACACAATTGACTCCAGAGACGTCATTATGAGAGCAGATTTTAAAATGTCAGAACGTGCTACTCATGCCCATTTTGGATTTTAGAGATAAAATAATGGTCATGAGAAACAATATGAAGGAAGGGGGAATATAGGGGAATAAACAGATTATTAAAATAAAAAGACAAGGAAGTGAATGAAAGTAAAGAAAAAAATAGAATGAAAGCGAGAGCCCGAGAGAATCCTTTGTGGCTGCCAGTTTATTTAAGTCTATCTCAAGCAAAAACTACAAAATCAGTGAGGTATGTCTGTTAATGTGATGGAAAGTTATCAGAGGCGGTCCTGGACCGAATGGGACCCTGGGGAGGGTCAGATTTTGTTTTGGTCTATTTTCAAAACAGCAGTTCAAAGTGTATGTGCAATGTGCGCCAACCTTCAATTGCCGAACACTGGCTGCCCATATCGCCCATATGAGAAACCGCCACTGAAAGTTATACTCTTAGATTTCTTTTTCATGAATTTTCTCCACCCAGGAGGCTGTGATGTGCGACATGCTCTGACACTGTGAGAGACTGTAAGATTTCCCAGATGAAATTTTGGCGGCTATGCTGCAAAATCAGATTAGCAACCCTGAGACTTCATTTGCTCCTCATCCATTTTTGTTTTTCTCTTGTTACGGGGCTGATTATTATTGATGACTTTTTTCCAATCCCTGCGGACGTCAAGATACCATTGTGGAGCCACTCGAAGATTTCATCGATGGATCTTTTGATCTCTTCGTCATGCTAGCTAGCGGAACCCAGCATGACGACAGCAGCAATCCGCTGAAAAGACGAAAGGCTAACTCGTCTACTAGCACTGAAGATTTACAACTTTGCTCTCCCGATGCCCATATTCAAGTCCACTCCTCCATTGACAATAAGATATCACTTCTCGATCTATTACACCAGGAAATTAAGGAGCTCAAAACCATCTTGGAGTTCAAACACCAACAAGTCAGAGAGCTAAAAGAGCACAATGCCGAACTTGTCAGCCATGAAAGCGATGACAACAGAGGTGGAAGTTCTCTAGAAAAAAATAAAATAAAAAATAAAAATCAAAGAAGCAATGCTGGACTTACAGTCAAGAAGCATGCGGGATAACCTAATCTTTTCCGGCATTTCCGAGAGTACACCTGATTATCCAGGGGCTCAAGTAAAAACTTAATGTTGACAGCGCTGAAAATTCCGAAGGAGACACTCGCTAACGTCACCTTCCACCAAGTAACACAAGCTAGGAGGAGCGCCAGCAGGGAGACATCCCCGTCCAGTCATCGCCAAATTTGAACATTTCCTGCTGTTATATATATATATATAATATAATAATAATATCTCGTAACCCAACTTCATATTACCAGGTACACAGTAAGAAAGTTCCCATTAAACATAATATTCCTGAGAGTTATCGACCTTTCCCACACACGTACAGATGATACACTGACACAGACTGTCCCACGTTTACTTTTAACATTCGTAAACTTATCATTAATATTTCAATTATAACTT
>NW_026903285.1:0-6089 GCF_024500385.1 Phyllopteryx taeniolatus
AATATTTTGTGTTGTGTCTTATTGCTTAGAACATTATGATTTGTAAATCCCTCCTATTTCAAATAAATGCAGGAGCGAGGGGGGGGGATTGTTTAGAGCGTGTTGAGAGGCTGTGATCTGAACAATCTCCCATACGCCCTCCTCATGAGAAAAAGAAACCAGCGTCTTCATTCCTTTTGTGTCTATTTTTTACAATGTTGGGTAAGATAAATCCAACAAAAACTAAACAAAGTCCCACAACACATAACAACAAAACCAAAGTAACAAAGAAACACTTGAATATCTAAAACTGGAAACAAACTATGACCTGTGAGTAAGACGTGGAACAGATAGGGACAATGACACCTGACAATGACATGGCAAAGACATGTGACAACGACAACTGGCAACTATGACATGGCAAAGACGTGACAACGACAATGAACCGACAGGAACTGAAAGAAACCAGGGAACTAAATACAAACAGATTGACGAGACAACGAGGAACATCTGAACAAGACACGAGTGGTTGGAGAGAGCTGATTAGTCGACACAAGGTAGACGAGAACAGGTGGACACAATAACCTAATGAGCACACGACAAACATGGAACACAGGAAAACATGGAACAAAACTAAACACAACCCAAACCAAAACACAGACCATGACAGTACCCCCCCTCTAAAGGAACGCTGGACGAGCGCCGCCGGAGCCGGGACGGGAGACAGCCGCTGGACGAGCGCCGCCGGAGCCGGGACGGGAGACGGCCGCTGGACGAGCGCCGCCGGAGCCGGGACGGGAGCCTGGCGCAGATGCCGAGGAGGAGGAACGGGAGCCTGGCGCAGCTGCCGAGGAGCAGGAACGGGAGCCTGGCGCAGCTGCCGAAGAGCAGGAACGGGAGCCTGGCGCAGCTGCCGAGGAGCAGGAACAGGGCCTGCAGTGGCTTCCTCAGCCTGCCGCCATTGAGTTTTGGGAGTAGAGGGTACGGTAGGGGCACAGGGTCTCGGGAAGGTGAACGAGGAAAAATGGCTGGTGCTGACATGGTGGCTTTTGGGGCAGGTTTTGACTAGACGTAACTTAATTAGGCCGTGGAACAAAGTGTGGCAACGGATGAAAAATTAAGTGACTCGGGAACAGGGGGAAAAAAAGAACAGAGGGCAAAATTTTACCTTTTCTTGGGTGCCTCCGTTGGCCACCACGCGGCGCTCCCGGGAGATGGCCAAAACGGGTGCCCAAGAAAGGTCATAGGGAAAGATTTGGGACTCACTGGGGTTTGAAACGGCGAGACGTGACAAAAACTGACTTGGACGGGATATAACGAGGGAAGGAACCAGAAAAATCGAAAACTGTGTCAGAGTAAGAATCAGACAGGAGGTTAACTAAATCGGGGCCATCTTCACAATCAGAAAAATCAGAATCTAAAAAAACATGTGGATGTAAAAATAGAAGGACATGGTGAATAACTAGGACAAGTGGGGGGCACAGATGAAAAGGACAGAAAAGACTTACCGATAGGGCTTACTGGAGGAGGGTAGGTATGGTTGGCAGCTGAGGACGGTGGGAGGCAGTTTGGTGGTGTCCAGGGTGACCCATGTTCTTCCCGCTGGATCCTGTCTGGTCACTGTGCCAGATGATCCTGTTCTCTAAAAAACTGACTCCAGCCGAGAGAAATTATGACATAGGTGACTGTGAACTGCTGGCGGTCAAGGTGGCTTTGGTGGAGTGGAGGCACTGGCTAGAGGGGGCACAGACTTCGTTTTTAGTATGGACAGATCACAAGAACCTTGAGTATATTTAATCTGCTAAAAGATTAAATGCGAGGCAGGCTAGATGGGCTCTGTTCTTCACTAGATTTAATTTCATGTTATCCTACCGACCTGGTTCTAAGAATGGTAAACCAGATGCTTTATTACGTATTTTCTGTGAAGAGAATTCATTGTCCGACCCTAAGACTATTTTGCCAAGTCATGTTTCATTTCTGCTTATGTTTGGGACGTTGAAACTGCGGTTAAAGAGGCTCTGAAGAACACTCTTAGCCCTGAAGATTGCCCTTAAAACAGGCTTTATGTGGTTCCGATCTTAAGGGGAAGAGTCATCCACTGGGCTCACACTAACCATACCGTATGTCACTCCAGGCATTGCCAAAACGCAATCTGTGGTCGAACGCGCTTTTGGTGGCCTATGTTAGGAGGGATGTTATCGATTACGTCAATGCTTGTCAGGTATGTGCTGCTAACAGGCCCTCTCGTCAACGTCCTTCTGGGGAGTTGCGACCCCTGCCAATACCACAACGTCCTTGGTCAGACATTTCCGTAGACTTTGTGACAGGATTACCGGCCTCTAAAGGCAATACCACCATTCTCACAGTTGTTGACTGTCACGTACGTGGTTAGGGCGAAGGCGAGGAACGCAAGGCAAGAACATGGTGGACCCAATTGCAGGGAAGCAGGGAGGCAAGGCAGGAGTGCGGGAATCTCAAAATAATAATATTTAATTCCAAAAACAAAGGAAAACAAAGATCATGAAAAAGTCTAAATGCTAAATTAACAAAGTCCAAAATCTAAACACAAAGTAACAAAGAAACACTTGAGTGAACCCAAAACAAGAAACAAGACATGACTGGTGAAATACCTGAGCGACAATGACATGGCAAGACATGTGACAACGACAATGAACCGACGAGAACTGAAAGAAACCAGGGAACTAAATACAAACAAATTGACGAGACAACGAGGAACACCTGGACAAGACGAGTGGCTAGAGAGAGCTGATTGGTCGACACAAAGTAGACGAGAACAGGTGGACACAACAACCTAATGAGCACACGACAAACATGGAACACAGGAAAACATTGAACAAAACTAAACACAACCCAAACCAAAACACAGACCATGACAGTACCCCCTCCTCTAAAGGAACGGATCCCAGACGTTCCCCAAACAACAACCAAAAAGTCACCAACCCAGGGTGGGAGGAAGGGGGCCTGGAGGAGGGTACAGAGTCCACCCCTCAGGTCAGTCTGGTGGCCATCCAGGCCACCCGAGGTGAGGTGCTTGGCTGAGCGGTTCAGGTCGTCGTCCAGGACGCCAAGCACCAGGGTCTTTACAGGGCCATTCAGGCGGACGGCCACGGTGCCGAACCCAATGGTAATGCAGGGGCCAGGCAATAGGGTTGGGTGGCGGCCGCTGGACGAACGCCGCCGGAGCGGGGTCGGGTGGCGGCCGCTGGACGAGCGCCGCCGGAGCGGGGTCGGGTGGCGGCCGCTGGACGAGCGCCGCCGGAGCGGGGTCGGGTGGCGGCCGCTGGACGAGCGCCGCCGGAGCAAGGACGGGTGGCGGCCGTTGGACGAGCGCCGCCGGAGCAAACGGGTGGCGGCCGCTGGACGAGCGCCGCCGGAGCAAGGACGGGTGGCGGCCGCTGGACGAGCGCCGCCGGAGCAAGGACGGGTGGCGGCCGCTGGACGAGCGAAGCCGGAGCGGGGACGGGTGGCGGCCGCTGGACGAGCGCCGCCGGAGCGGGGTCGGGTGGCGGCCGCTGGACGAGCGCCGCCGTAGAGGGGTCGGGTGGTGGCCGCTGGACGAGGGCCGCCGGAGCGGGGTTGGGTGGCGGCCGCTGGACGAGCGCCGCCGGAGCAAGGACGGGTGGCGGCCGCTGGACGAGCGCCGCCGGAGCAAACGGGTGGCGGCCGCTGGACGAGCGCCGCCGGAGCAAGGACGGGTGGCGGCCGCTGGACGAGCGCCGCCGGAGCAAGGACGGGTGGCGGCCGCTGGACGAGCGAAGCCGGAGCGGGGACGGGTGGCGGCCGCTGGACGAGCGCCGCCGGAGCAAGGACGGGTGGCGGCCGCTGGACGAGCGCCGCCGGAGCAAGGACGGGTGGCGGCCGCTGGACGAGCGAAGCCGGAGCGGGGACGGGTGGCGGCCGCTGGACGAGCGCCGCCGGAGCAAGGACGGGTGGCGGCCGCTGGACGAGCGAAGCCGGAGCGGGGACGGGTGGCGGCCGCTGGACGAGCGCCGCCGGAGCGGGGTCGGGTGGCGGCCGCTGGACGAGCGCCGCCGTAGAGGGGTCGGGTGGCGGCCGCTGGACGAGCGCCGCCGGAGCGGGGTCGGGTGGCGGCCGCTGGACGAGCGCCGCCGGAGCGGGGTCGGGTGGCGGCCGCTGGACGAGCGCCGCCGGAGCATGGACGGGTGGCGGCCGCTGGACGAGCGCCGCCGGAGCATGGACGGGTGGCGGCCGCTGGACGAGCGCCGCCGGAGCAGGGACGGGTGGCGGCCGCTGGACGAGCGCCGCCGGAGCAGGGAGCCTGGCGCAGCTGCCGAGGAGTGGCAGGCAAGGATCTTAACCATTGGGCCACGGCTGCACAATTCTCTAAGATGGCACACTTCATTGCACTTCCGAAACTCCCCTCAGCTAAAGTGCCGGGTTGATGATTAACCAGAAATTCAAGTTTCGTGGTTTTCCCAAGAATGTGGTATCTGTTAGGGGCCCCCAATTCATTTCACGATTTTGGAAGGAGTTTTGCAGTGTAATGGGTGCTACCGTCAGTCTGTCATCTGGGTTTCATCCTGAAACCAACGGACAAACCGAGAGGCTGAACCAGGACCTGGAGACTGGGCTCCGATGTTTCGCTTCACAGGAGCCACAATCCTGGTCTCAGAAGCTGGTTTGGGTCGAGTTCTCTCACAATTCCCTCCCCTCTGCATCCACTGGTCTATCGCCTTTTCACGTTGTGCATGGTTACCAACCATCTCTATTTCCTGCCACAGCCCCAGAGTCCACAGTTCCAGTGGCATTGACATTGGTGATACGCTGCAGGAGGACCTGGGAGCGAGCCCGCCAGATGCTGCTGCGCCAGGGACGGTCCTACAAGACCGCAGCTGACCGTAGGAGGACACCGGCCCCGAAGTACAAAGTGAGTAAGCGAGTTTGGCTCTCCACCAAGCATATTCCACTCCGGGTGGAGTCCCGTAAGCTCGCACCCAGGTTCATTGGGCCCTTCAGCATCACAAAGATAATCAACCCTGTCACCGTGAAGCTTAGGCTCCCTAAGTCGATGCGGGTCCACCCAACTTTTCACGTCAGCCTGCTCAAGCCTGCCCGGGAGTCCCCTCTGGTCCCGCCTTCCAGGCCCCCTCCTCCCCCCCGGTTCGTGGATGGAGGCCCTGTCTTCTCTATGAGGCGGCTGTTGTCGTCTCGTCGGAGGGGGAAGGGGTTTCAATATCTGGTGGAATGGGAGGGCTACGGGTCTGACGAACGTTCGTGGGTGCCGTCTGCGTTTATCGTGGATGACTCGCTTATTAGGGACTTCCATGTAGCGCATCCAGGGGTTCCGGGGCCGTATGGGGCCGGCAGTTAAGGTTGGGTACTGTCATGGGTGTGTGTTCCGGTTTTTGTCTTCCCCCTGTTTCACACACACCTGCTCCTGAGAGCATCTTCACCACCTGTGCCTCGTTCACCCGAATTACCCATTGCATTTAACCTCGTGTCTCATTCTTTTTCATCGCCAGTTCGTTGTACCTTGTCGTCACGTTCCAGCATTCCTTGTTTCCACGCCAAAGACTCACAGTAAGACTAGACCCTGTTCCGATTATCGACCTCGCCTTTTTGCCTCATGCGGACATTGTATCGGTCCGTTGTGGTAAAGAAGGAGCTAAGCCTAAAGGCGAAGCTCTCGATTTACCGGTCGATCTACGTTCCTACCCTAACCTATGGTCACGAGCTGTGGGTCATGACCGAAAGCTGTTCGGTCCCTGAGATGTTCCGGGCATGTCCCTCCGGGAGGAGACCCTGGGGACGACCACGAACACCCTGGAGAGACTACATCCTTCGGCTGGCCTGGCAACGAGCTGAATGAAGTGGCTGGGGAGAAGAAAGTCTGGGCGTCCCTGCTAAAGCTACTGCCCCCGCGACCTGACCTCGGATAAGCGGTAGAAAATGGATGGATGGCTGGATGGATGGTGTGCATTTATCATAACTTAGCATTTGTAAAAATTCAATTCTGCTGTGCATTGTTGATGGTGCGTTTGTAGATCAGCGCATTTATTTTTGAGACAAAGCGAAAGCAGTTTTCAAGATACACACACACACACACACAAAAGTTGAGAATCTTCACA
>NW_026903286.1:0-6071 GCF_024500385.1 Phyllopteryx taeniolatus
CGTCCCCACCTGTGTGGAGTTTGCATGTTCTCCCCGTGCCTGCGTGGGTTTTCTCCGGGCACTCCGGTTTCCTCCCACATCCCAAAAACATGCATGAATTTGAGACTCTAAATTGCCCGTTGGTGTGACTGTGAGTGCGAATGGTTGTTTGTTTCTATGTGCCCTGCGATTGGCTGGAAACCAGTTCGGGGTTTACCCCGCCTCCTGCCCGATGACAGCTGGGATAGGCTCCAGCACGCCCGCGACCCAAGTGATGAGAAGCGGCTCAGATAATGGATGAATGGATGGAATTCAGAAAACGCGGCACGGTGGATGACTGGTTAGAGCGTCAGCCTCACAGTTCTGAGGACCAGGGTTCAATTGCCGGCCCCGCCTGTGTGGAGTTTGCATGTTCTCCCTGTGCCTGCGTGGGTTTTCTCCGGGCACTCTGGTTTCCTCCCACATCCCAAAAACATGCATTAATTGGAGACTCTAAATTGCCCGCAGGTGTGAATGTGAGTGCGAATGGTTGTTTGTTTATGTGTGCCCTGCGATTGGCTGGCAACCAGTTCAGGGTGTACCCCACCTCCTGCCCGATGACAGCTGGGATAGGCTCCAGCACGCCCGCGACCCGAGTGAGGAGAAGCGGCTCAGAAAATGGAAGGATGGGTAGATAATACAGGTAGACTGCAACAACCGTCGCTTCTAATGTCCATCCATTTGGTCACATATCAAATAATATGTATCCCTGAATTGCTTAAAGTGCAAATAACAAAGTCAGGCCACAGAGACAACAAGTCGCTAGCTGGCATTGCTGATGCATTCCGGTGAAATGAAGTGGGCAAAAGACTCCTCATTAGTATAGTGGAGAGTATCTCCGCCTGTCGTGGGTTTGATTACACGAAGGGGAGTTGACTTCATGTGGCCCGCAGCTTTTCGTGGGGGTCTTCTTTGTGGGGAAACAAAAAAGTCCATCAGCCTGGATTCCAGACAGGGACCTTATGCGTGTTTGGCGAACATAACAACCACTGCACGACTGAAACTGTTCCTCTCGTGCTATCTGTTAGCAGGAGCAGCAAACCGCATCGCGAGCTGGCATTGTTCAGGTGGTGCTCGACACTCAGTGATTGTTGGGCAAAAGACTCGATTGTTGGGCAAAAGACTCCTCGTTAGTATAGTGGACAGAATCTCCGCCTGTCACGCGGAAAACCGGGGTTCGATTCCCCGACGGGGAGTTAATATAATGTGGTCTTTAGCTTTTGGTGGGGCTCTTCTTTTCGGGAAAAAAAAAGCCCATCATCCTGGATTCCAGACAGGGACCTTATGCGTGTTTGGCGAACATAACAACCACTGCACGACTGAAACTGTTCCTCTCGTGCTATCTGTTATCAGGACCAGCAAACGGCCTCGCTTCCTGGAATTGCCGATGCGTTCAGTTGCATTGACGTGTGCTCGACAAACAGTGAACGTATGCTACAAGACTCCTCGTTAGTATAGTGGACAGTATCTCTGCCTCTCACGCGGAAGACCGGGTTTCGATTCCCCGACGGGGAGTTGATATAATGTGGTCTTTAGCTTCTGGTGGGGCTCTTCTTTTCGGAAAAACAAAAAAGCCCATCATCCTCGCTTCCAAAGAGGGACCTTACGCGTGTTTGGCGAACATAACAACCACTGCACGACTGAAACTGTCACGCTCATGCTATCTGTCAGCAGAACTGCCTCGCGAGCTGGCATTACCAATGCGTTCAGGTGCATTGACGTGTGCTTGACACAAGGTGAAGGTAAGGTATAAGACTCATCGTTAGTATAGTGGACAGTATCGCCGCCTGTCACACGGAAGACCGGGGTTCGATTCCCTGATGGGGAGTTGAGTTCATGTGGTCTTCAGGATTATGTGGGGCTCTTCTTTGCGGGAAAACAAAAAAGCCCATCAGCTTTGTTTCCAAACACGGACATGACGCGTTTAGCAAACAAAACAACCACTGCACGACTGAAACTGTTCCTCTCGTGCTATCTGTCAGCAGGAGCAGCAAACCGCATCGCTAGCTGCCATTGGCGTTCAGATGTTATTGAGGTGTGCTCGACAGTCAGTGACTGTTGGGCAAAAGACTCCTCGTTAGATATTGGATAGTATCTTCACCAGTCAAGCGGAAAACCGTGGTTTGATTCCCCGATGGGGACTTGAGTTCATGTGGTCTTTAGCTTCTGGTGGGGCTCTTCTTTTCGGAAAAACAAAAAAGCCCATCATCCTAGTTTCCAAAGAGGGACCTTACGCGTGTTTGCGAACATAACAACCACTGCACGACTGAAACTGTCACGCTCATGCTATCTGTCAGCAGAACCAGCCAACTGCCTCGCGAGCTGGCATTACCGGTCTTCAGGTGCATTGTGTGCTTGACACGAGGTGAAGGTAAGGTAAAAGACTCCTCGTTACTATAGTGAACAATGTCTCTGCCTGTCACGCAGAAAACTGGGGTTCGATTCCCGGATGGGGCGTTGAGTTCATTTGGTCTTTGGCTTTTCGTGGGGCTCTTCTTTGTGGGAAAACAAAAAACCCCATCAGCCTCGTTTCCAAAGAGGGACCTTACATGTGTTCGGCAAACATAACAACCAATAGTGTTTAGACTATAAAAACAACTCACCGCACCCCGCATCAGTAACACCAACTTGCGCGTTTCCCACATCCTGTACAATAGGCTTTATTGCTTGTGCTGGGACCACAAATAATAACGGAGGTTATATTAAGATATCATCTCACAGGTTCTTGTGGGTCGAAGTCGAAGTCAAAGAAGAAGAAGAAGAAGAGGTGGAAAGCGGGTTCTTCGGCAGAAAGAGAAGAGGAAAACACAGAGCCTAGAACTGAATGTGGGGACTTTGAATGTTGGGACTATGACAGGAAAATCTCGGGAGTTGGTTGACATGATGATTAGGAGAAAGGTTGATATATTGTGTGTCCAGGAGACCAGGTGGAAAGGCAGTAAGGCTAGAAGTTTAGGGGGAGGGTTTAAATTATTTTACCATGGTGTAGATGGGAAGAGAAATGGAGTCGGGGTTATTTTAAAAGAAGAGTTGGCTAAGAATGTCTTGGAGGTGAAAAGAGTATCAGATCGAGTGATGAGGCTGAAATTTGAAATTGAGGGTGTTATGTGTAATGTGATTAGTGGCTATGCCCCACAGGTAGGATGTGACCTAGAGGTGAAAGAGAAATTCTGGAAGGAGCTAGATGATGTAGTTCTGAGCATCCCAGACAGAGAGAGAGTCGTAATTGGTGCAGATTGTAATGGACATGTTGGTGAAGGTAATAAGGGCAATGAAGAAGTGATGGGTAAGTACGATATCCAGGAAAGGAACTTGGAGGGACAGATGGTGGTAGACTTTGCAACAAGGATGCAAATGGCTGTAGTGAACACTTTTTTCCAGAAGAGGCACGAACATAGGGTGACCTACAAGAGCGGAGGTCGAAGCACACAGGTGGATTACATCTTGTGCAGACGATGTAATCTGAAGGAGGTTACCAACTGTAAGGTAGTGGTAGGGGAGAGTGTGGCTAGACAGCATAGGATGGTGGTGTGTAAGATGACTCTGGTGGTGGGGAGGAAAATTAGGAAGACAAAGGCAGAGAAGAGAACCATGTGGTGGAAGCTGAGACAGGACGAGTGTTGTGCAGCTTTTCGGGAAGAGGTGATACAGGCTCTCGGTGGACGGGAAGAGCTTCCAGAAGACTGGACCACTGCAGCCAAGGTGATCAGAGAAGCAGGCAGGAGAGTACTTGGTGTATCTTCTGGCAGGAAAGGAGAGAAGGAGACTTGGTGGTGGAACCTCACAGTACAGGAAATCATACAAGGAAAACGGTTAGCTAAGACGAAGTGGGACACTGAGAGGACCGAGGAGAGGCGAAAGGAATACATTGAGATGCGACACAGGGCAAAGGTAGAGGTGGCAAAGGCAAAACAAGAGGCATATGATGACATGTATGGCAGGTTGGACACTAAAGAAGGAGAAAAGGATCTATACAGGCTGGCAAGACAGAGGGATAGAGATGGGAAGGATGTGCAGCAGGTTAGGGTGATTAAGGATAGAGATGGAAATATGTTGACGGGTGCCAGCAGTGTGCTAGGTAGATGGAAAGAATACTTCGAGGAGTTGATGAACGAGGAAAATGATAGAGAAGGGAGAGTAGAAGAGGCAAGTGTGGTGGACCAGGAAGTGGCAATGATTAGTAAGGGGGAAGTTAGAAAGGCATTAAAGAGAATGAAAAATGGAAAGGCAGTTGGTCCTGATGACATTCCTGTGGAGGTATGGAAGCATCTAGGAGAGGTGGCTGTGGAGTTTTTGACCAGCTTGTTCAATAGAATTCTAGTGCGTGAGAAGATGCCTGAGGAATGGAGGAAAAGTGTACTGGTGCCCATTTTTAAGAACAAAGGTGATGTGCAGAGCTGTGGCAACTATAGAGGAATAAAGTTGATGAGCCACACAATGAAGTTATGGGAAAGAGTAGTGGAGGCTAGACTCAGGACAGAAGTGAGTATTTGCGAGCAACAGTATGGTTTCATGCCTAGAAAGAGTACCACAGATGCATTATTTGCCTTGAGGATGTTGATGGAAAAGTACAGAGAAGGTTAGAAGGAGCTACATTGTGTCTTTGTAGATCTAGAGAAAGCCTATGACAGAGTACCCAGAGAGGAACTGTGGTACTGCATGCGGAAGTCTGGAGTGGCAGAGAAGTATGTTAGAATAATACAGGACATGTACGAGGGCAGCAGAACAGCGGTGAGGTGTGCTGTCGGTGTGACAGAAGAATTTAAGGTGGACGTGGGACTGCATCAGGGTTCAGCCCTGAGCCCCTTCCTTTTTGCAGTGGTGATGGATAGGCTGACAGATGAGGTTAGACTGGAATCCCCGTGGACCATGATGTTTGCAGATGACATTGTGATCTGCAGTGAAAGCAGGGAGCAGCTGGAGGAACAGTTAGAAAGATGGAGGCATGCACTGGAAAGAAGAGGAATGAAGATTAGCCGAAGTAAAACAGAATATATGTGCATGAATGAGAGGGGTGGTGGGGGAAGAATGAGGCTACAGGGAGAAGAGATGGCAAGGGTAGAGGACTTTAAATACTTGGGGTCAACCGTCCAGAGCAATGGTGAGTGTGGTCAGGAAGTGAAGAAACGGGTCCAAGCAGGTTGGAACGGGTGGAGGAAGGTGTCAGGTGTGCTATGTGACAGAAGAGTCTCTGCTAGGATGAAGGGCAAAGTTTATAAAACAGTGGTGAGGCCAGCCATGATGTATGGATTAGAGACAGTGGCACTGAAGAGAAAACAGGAAGCAGAGCTGGAGGTGGCGGAAATGAAGATGTTGAGGTTCGCTCTCGGAGTGACCAGGTTGGATAAAATTAGAAATGAGCTCATCAGAGGGACAGCCAAGGTTCGATGTTTTGGAGACAAAGTTAGAGAGAGCAGACTTCAATGGTTTGGACATGTCCAGAGGAGAGAGAGTGAGTATATTGGTAGAAGGATGATGAGGATGGAGCTGCCAGGCGAGAGAGCGAGAGGAAGACCAAAGAGAAGGTTGATGGATAGGCTCTCATGGAAAAGGATGACGCGCTGTGGCGACCCCTAACGGGACAAGCCGAAAGCAAAAGAAGAAGAAGAAGATCTCACAGGTTCTTGCAGATGTTTAAACACTAAAAAAAAATGAATCCCACCTTACCACTCAGTAGCACCGCCTTGCTCATTTCCCACATCGTGCCCGGCCCTTTTCTGTCCTCTCTTGTCCTATTGCTTAGTTGTTCTATGTCCTCACCAGGTGCCCCCCTGTCCACAAATAACAAATGAATTTGAGTTTTGTACCGTTACTTGTGGTCAAATATCTAGACTGTCTTACGATTTTCTTTGAATGGCAATGAGTCTTTCACATCTCTGTGGAGATATTTTGGCCCAGTCTTCCTTGCAGAATTGTTGGATTTATCTTACCCAACATTATAAAAAATAGACACAAAAGGAATGAAGACACTGGTTTCTTTTTCTCATGAGGAGGGCGTATGGGAGATTGTTCAGATCACAGCCTCTCAACACGCTCTAAACGCTCTAATCCCC
>NW_026903287.1:0-6067 GCF_024500385.1 Phyllopteryx taeniolatus
TTTGTTTCCACAGCACCAACAGATGGTATTATCAGAATCAGAATCAGAATCAGAATCATCTTTATTTGCCAAGTATGTCCAAAACACACAAGGAATTTGTCTCCGGTAGTTGGAGCCGCTCTAGTACAACAGACAGTCAATTTACAGAACACTTTGGAGACATAAAGACATTGACAAAAAACAACAACAAACAACAATTGTGCAAAAAGATGCAGAGTCCTCAGTTCGAATGGCTAATGACGCAATAGTCCGGTGCAATGACCATTGTGCAAAGGGCACTGAGACTTCAAGGAGTGTATGCGGTTTAAAGTGACGAGTACTGCGATAATCTGGGACAATGGTTGTGCAAATGTTACAGATACTCCTCAATCAGTGTGCAAATGAAGCAGATACTACTCTGGCATGAGTGGCCACTATATGCAAATAGTGCAGCACGGCGAGACAACTACAGTGAGTGCACGAGTAATACATAATACAGAATACAGAAATGTGACAACGAACTCAAGTCAAAAAATTGCCAGCTTGTTGTAATGGAATTGTAAGTTAGCTGTTCAAGAAGTTGATTGCAAGAGGGAAGAAGCTGTTGGAATGTCTACTAGTTCTAGTTTGCATTGATCGGTAGCGCCTACCTGAGGGAAGGAGCTGGAAGAGCTGGTGACCGGGGTGGGGAGGGTCCGAGAGGATTTTGCACGCCCTTGTCTTAGTTCTGGCAGCGTGCAAGTCCTCAAGGGTGGGTAGGGGGGTACCGACAATCCTTTCAGCAGTTTTGATTGTCCGTTGCAGTCGGAGTTTGTCCTTTTTTGTAGCAGCACCAAACCAGACTGTGATGGAAGAACACAGGACTGATTCGATGACCGCTGTGTAGAACTGTCTCAGCAGCTCCGGTGGCAGGCCATGCTTTCTCAGAAGCCGCAGGAAGTACATCCTCTGCTGGGCCTTTTTGAGGACGGAGTTGATGTTAGTCGCCCACTTCAGGTCCTGGGAGATTGTAATTCCCAGGAACTTGAAGGTCTCGACGGTTGACACAAGGCAGCTGGACAGCGTGAGGGGCAGCTGTGGCGAAGGATGCCTCCTGAAGTCCACGATCATCTCTACAGTCTTGAGCGTGTTCAGCTCCAGGTTGTGTCGGCCGCACCACAGCTCCAGCCGCTCCGCTTCCTGTCGATATGCAGACTCGTCACCGTCCTTGATGAGGCCGATGACAGTGGTGTCATCTGCAAACTTCAGGAGTTTGACAGTCGGGTTCGCTGAGGTGCAGTCGTTCGTGTAGAGAGAGAAGAGCAGCGGAGAGAGGACACAACCTTGGGGCGCCCCAGTGCTGATGCTGCGTGTGGATGAGGTGGCCTCCCCCAGCCTGACCTGCTGTGTCCTGCCCGTCAGAAAGCTGTAGATCCACTGGCAGATGGCAGGTGAGACGCTGAGCTGGAGAAGCTTGGATGAAAGGAGTTCAGGGATGCTGGTGTTGAACGCTGAGCTGAAGTCCACGAACAGGATCCTCGCGTAGGTCCCTGCACTGTCGAGGTGTTCTAGGATGAAGTGCAGTCCCATGTTGACTGCATCATCCGCAGATCTGTTCGCTTGGTAGGCAAACTGCAGGGGGTCCAGCAGGGGACCTGTGACACTCTTGAGGTGGTCCAGCACAAGACGTTCAAAGGACTTCATGACCACAGATGTCAAAGCGACAGGCCTGTAGTCATTCAGACCCGAGATTGCAGGTTTCTTGGGGACTGGGATGATGGTGGAGCGTTTGAAGCAGGATGGAACTTCGCACATTTCCAGTGATCTGTTGAAGATCTGAGTGAAGACTGGCGCGAGCTGGTCCGCGCAGACTTTGAGGCAGGATGGAGACACGTGGTCCGGGCCTGCCGCTTTGTTAATCTTTTGTTGTTTGAAGATGCGTCTCACATCCTGTTCATGGATGGTTAACGCAGAGGTCAGAGGTGTGATTGTGGTCGCGGGTGGAGCCGGGTTGGTGTGTGGTGTGAAACTGTCCTTTTCAAATCTGCAGTAGAAGGTATTCAAGTCGTTGGCTAGTGTGCTATTGTTCTCAGCTTGGGGGGATCGTCGCTTGTAATTAGTCAGCGACTGGAATGCATGCCAGACTGATTTAGAGTCGTTTGCGCTAAACTGTTTTTCCAACTTTGCTGTATAGATCCTCTTTGCAATGTTAATTTCTTTGGTCAGCTGGTTTCTAGCTCGATTATACAGGGCCCTGTCCCCGCTCTGATATGCGTCCTCCTTAGCTTGGCGAAGCTGCTTAAGTTTAGCAGTGAACCACGGCTTATTGTTGTTGAATGTGCGAAATGATTTTGTTGGAACACAGACCTCTTCACAGAAACTGATATAGGATGTGACAGTGTCCGTATATTCATCCAGGCTGCCAGCTGAATTTTCAAAGACACTCCAGTCTGTGCAGTCTAAGCAGCTTTGAAGTTCCATCTTGGCTTCATTTGTCCACTTTTTGACTGTTTTCACTGTAGGCTTCGCACATTTAAGTTCTTGCCTGTACGTCGGTATTAAGTGAATTAAGCAGTGATCAGACGAGCCCAAGGCTGCACGAGGTATAGCACGGTATGCGTTTTTTACCGTGGTGTAGCAGTGGTCTAAAGTATTATTTTCCCTGGTAGGACAGTCGATGTGCTGCTTGTATTTAGGGAGTTCGTGGTTGAGTTTAGCTTTGTTAAAGTCCCCGAGAATAATGAGGGGTGAGTCGGGGTGTTTTTTTTCAATTTCGTTGACTTGATCGGCGAGCGTTAGCAATGCGGCGTTCGTGTTAGCTTGAGGCGGAATATAGACGGCAGCGAGAATGAATGATGCGAACTCACGTGGCGAGTAGAATGGTTTACAATTTACGAATAGCGACTCCAAATGCGGGCTGCAGTGTGTGCTGATCACCGTGACGTCCGTACACCATTTTTCGTTGATATAGAGGCATATCCCGCCGCCCTTTGTTTTCCCCGATGATTCCATGTCGCGGTCCGCTCGATGGATGTGGAAACCGGGAAGCATAATGCCGGCATCAGGTACAGCGTCGCAGAGCCAGGTCTCCGTGAAGCACATGGCCGCGGAACGTCCGAAGTCTTTACTGGTCTTTAACAGAAGATGAAGCTCGTCCATTTTGTTGGGTAGGGAGCGTACGTTCGCGAGGTGGATCGACGGGAACGCCAATCTGTGTCCTCTCTTGCGGAGTTTCACCTGAATGCCGGCTCGCTTCCCTCTGTGGCGCCGCTTCCGTCTCCATGCGCCGAAAACCGCGGACGCCGCTCCGGTGAGTAACTCTGGGAAAAAACTGAGCGGATATTCGAAAGTTGGTGACAGAAAGTCTGGAGTAGACTCCTTGATGGTTAGCAGGTCTCCCCTTGTGTAAGTGAGTCGTGTAAGGTCTCCAAAGACGGACGAAAAACACAAAAACAAAGACAATACTAGAGAGCACGTTACCGAGGCGACCACACTGGTAGGCGCCATCTTGCCGGGGGCAAGTAGTATCATAATAATTTCGATTTCTATCATATCTTACTCTCCAACGGCCTCTGCCGCGTCCTCTAAAATTATCTCTCTCTCTGCCTTGATAGTATATTTCTGCTCTTTCATCGAGGAAGACATCTATTTTTTTTTCTTTTTGTCTAACACTCTTTCTGCGTGGAGGGCATGATTAACATATTCCTCCAGAGGGCCAGTTGCTAGGTTTATCCAATGTTTATCTACCCATCTGTTAATGTGTTCTTTCGAATTCGCATGTAAAACATTTTTAACTGCTGTTGATAAGGGCCCTGAGGATTGGCATCCTCATTCAAGCCACTGTTTGCTTTAAAACAAGCAGTCATTCTAACTCTATATTCTTCAAAAGGTTCGTCATCCTTTTGTTTCACCCTATTAATTTCCGTGTAATTTGCTCTTTTGCGGAACCTGGTTGTGGTTCTCTCTCTCAAACCCCTAACTCTATGTTGTAATTCTCTGTCATCATGTGGCATTATAACACCATGGTGTCTTGGGTCCCAATCCCCTCGGCAAAGATGCCAATCATGCCCCATTGCAGTCATCCAAATTTGTTGAGTTTCTGTTCCATTTAAATGATAAGATTGTCTAAGATTTTCCATTTCCTCAACAAACTGGACAATGTCTACTTTGTAAGGTGTGATGCCGGCTACGGCCTTTTTCACATCCTCATTAGTCCAGGTCCTATAGACCAAAAGAGTTTCTTTGCGGTCTTCTTGTACATTTGGATTTGCCACTTCAATCATCGGATATAAATCCATGTCTCCCTCGTCTGAGGTTATATTTGTTATTTTGGGAGTGGGAGAAAATGTTTCTCCCATAGTTTTAGACCAATTCATTTGTACCCCTCCCGATCGTAAAATTCGTTGTGTTTGTGCCTCTTGAGTTGGAGGATTTTCATGAGGTGGCAAAACCGGATACAAGGGTGCTGATGCTTTTGTTTCCTCATTTTTTTTAACAACTTTCTTCAATTATCTTTTTCTCGCTAATTCTTATTATTGGTCCTGTCTCGTCATCTTCCTGTCTTTGAAACAACATATTTTGATGTCTACCTTCCTGCTCTTTTTGTTCATTTGTTAAGTGTTTCTTATTCTCCCTTCCTTTTTCTCTTTTAGACGCCATGTTTAACCAGAAGAGTAAGTCGTTAAACCCATCTTTTTGTATTTGTGATATATCATTTTTGTGTCGACACTTTATTTCGTTTTGAAGTTGAACTATTTTTTGCGAATTTAGCTGGCCAGCGAAACCGTATTTGGTTATCCACTTGTTTAAATGTTCTATTTTGGAAGGGTTTTGGAGTTGAACATATTTCCAATCTTTACACGTTAGGCCTATTTTTGGATCCGGTTTACTGTTATTATTTCCCATTTTTGTGAATTTGGAAGTCAGTTCATTTGCACCGAGAGTGACCTAAATACTGACTTTATTCAAAAATGACAGGGTGACAATAAATGTCTGAGTTCTGGTAATTCTCAAGCTTCTACCCCAGTCGGGGCGGAGAATTCTTGCCTTTGCTTCCAAACTCAGTTGTCACTTACAATCCAGTCTTATACAGTCATACTTTTACACATACACACGATATTAATAACGTTTTTATAAACACACAAAAACACGGAAACACAGAAACACGGAATTTAAGTACGTACAGGACCCCGCCGTCCTCGCGGAATTTGTCGGACTCCGCCGTCCTTCTGACCACTTGCCAGTGACTAGTATTACACAAGGTTTATTCTGCCGCAGACTTCTTTGTCGCGCAATTCATTCACTCTTTTAATCCTTTTTCCTAAATTTTTTTTAAAATTTAACTCACCAAAGTCGTCTTCAATCCTGTGGATTGTCGTCAACCTTCAGATCCCTGTTGAGAAGAACGAAGACCAGTCCCGGAAAGGGTCTCAATTGGCGTGGCCACGGTCTCTTAACTGGATGTCGGCTCCACAACTGGAATCTTCGGGTGTGTTGACATCCGGCTCAAAGGACCAATTTATGTTAGATTTATCTTACCCAACATTATAATACACACAAAAGGAATGAAGAGGCTGGTTTCTTTTTCTCATGAGGAGGGCGTATGGGAGATTGTTCAGATCACAGTCTCTCAACACGCTCTAAACAATCCCCCCCCCCCCCCCCCTCGCTCCTGTATTTATTTGAAATAGGAGGGATTTACAAATCATAATGTTCTAGGCAATAAGACACAACACAAAATATTTGATAATAAGAGGGTTTTTCCCAGACATAGTATTCTAAGTAATAAGACAACACATAATATTGGACCAACACCTGTCACGACCCGACCACATCCGATCACGTCCTTGGTCCAGGCGCCCTTCCATGGATGATGCTGAGTCTTCGTTTTGAAGGCGAGACATCTAAAATTGTCCATTATACTAATGCAAGCTAAGCAAATAAATGATAACTTCTATAATATATTTAACAGCTTCCGAGATCAGACGAGATCGGGCGTTCTCAGGGTAGTATGGCCGTAAGCCGCATGGGTCCCTTAAAAGCAACATTTTATATTTAAAAAATATCAAATTTCACTTAAAAATATCTCGAGCGGATCGCGTAATTTTTT
>NW_026903288.1:0-6065 GCF_024500385.1 Phyllopteryx taeniolatus
TGTTATAGTCCTTAATGTACAGCACTGCATACTTCATTTATACACTTCTTTCATTCCTGGGTTAAGCATGTTATTCTTTTATGTATAATTCACTGAATACTTTATTTAAAAGTTGAAACCTGGTAGATGAACTCTTCAGGATGAAACATATTTCAAGAAAAGAAATTCTGATGTTGATATAAAAACGAATAACAGGCGCATCAAGATCAGAGTTCACCATCATCCCATATCGGTTAATTAGCAACAGAAAGCTCTGCGATTCCTCATTGATTTTAATATACTTTGATAATTGTCAGATTTACTTTTCGACTGTGCAGCATTCTTAGCAGAAATGTTTGTTTTGCATTTCAGCAATGAGACACACAAATAACATAATTTAATGAAAAGTCCTCTCTTCTCTCTGGTGCATCATAGAACAGTATGCGAACTTACTTTCTTCTTGGTATTTACTTACCTTTTGAAACTTAAATTTAGAAGTGATGGGTCCAATTTTTCAATTTCCTCAGCAACTACGAAAGAACGTGTTGAACACAAGCATCTTTTGCCACTCAGTCCGAGTGGCACCTCAATGAGGTCGCGCGTTCCAGTGGGAATGTGACATCAGTGCATACCCTCGATACTAACGAGGAGTCCCTTGTACTGCATTCACCGAGTGTCGAGCGCGTCAATTCACCATGGCCGCACCAACCCCCGTTTCAAATCTGGGTCATGGCAGGAACGAATCCCAGAAATAACTTTCTTTAGTGCTGCTGTTTGCTTTGCGTGGGACAGTGAAAATAATCCACAAGGGCTTTCAGAGGGCCCAAAACCATCGTGGGCTAGTGGGCAATGGATAATGCGTCTGACTACAGATCAGAAAATTCTAGGTTCAACTCCTGGTTAGCTTGTTCACAGTTTTGCATGTGCTATTAAACCCAATTCAGAACAGTATTTGTTATGTTCACCTTAAACATTTGTGTTACACTAACTCACGCAACACTGTCAACATGGTCAGGTCTTTCCATTCCAGCATCTAACATAATGGATACCCCTAAAGTTAATAACTAATGATAAAGGTTCAATAACATATTATTTATTGTGTTATAATTAACATATAATAATACATAACACGTCATAAATGTTGTGATCGTCGTATGAAAAAGTGTGCAAGAAGGACAGCAGACTACGAGGAGGAACTTTGTGGACCAAAAGAGGAGAAGGAGAACTTTTGTGTCTTGTAGGCTGGTTGAGTAAACATTTGTTCATGCCAAGTGAAATCAGTCTTCAGTCTGAAAATGTGATTGCAATGGTGGAAGTAACCAAGTACAGTAACCCCCCGCTATATCGCAATTCACTTGCGGACTTTTTTTATAAGTGTTATTGCAGTTGTTGCTCTAATTGTTTTACTGTTTGGATCATATTTGTATCTGTTACTCTTACTCTCTTGCAATATATTGTGTTTAAATGGGTTTGTATAGTTTTAAATGTGTTCAAAGACCTTAAAAAGTTGTAATTGCCCTAAATGCCATAAAAACATGCCTATTGTGTATTTAAATAGGGTTTTTCAAAATTGCAGAATCTCACTTATCACGAAATGGGAAATGGACTGCACTTTTTCTACACTACCACAGTGCCGAAAGCCTCACATTCACCCACTCACACACACATTCATTCACCAATGGGTGGCTGCTGCCATGCAAGGCACCGCCAGGCCCACTGGGAACAAATTCAGGTTCAGTCTTGCCCAAGGACACTTTGACATGCAGTGGGAGACAGTATTTGAACCAGCAACCCTTCAGTCACTGGGCAACCCAATCTACCTACTGAGCCAGAGCCACACGAGAGGCCTGGAACCTAACCCCAGAGGTGGAGTGGGGATTACTGGACATTGTACTAAAGTAGATTTTTAGGTTTTTTTTTTGTTTTTGTTTTTTTATCTTGCTGTCGACAATTTCCTTTCACTCTTAGAAGTTGAAAAAACCTGTAATTTCTCTTTGTTACTTTGTCAAAAATAATTACATTTTTCAAATTCTATGGCTGATCGACATGTTAAAAAAAAACATAAAAAGGGAGCAGTAAAGTCATCGACTGTTGAGGTCTCGATTGAGATATTTCGGGTCTTAAGGGAACATCTAAAAAAAAAAAATCTTGAAGTCGTTATTAGTTATAGTTTTTTTGTCATTCATTGCGGAAAGTAAGACCCCTAATGATGACGACAAACAATGGACTTCGTTTTCCCTTGCCCGGACGTGGGCCACCGGGGCCCCCCACTGGAGCCAGGCCTGGTGGTGGGGCTCGAAGGCGAGCGCCTGGTGGCCGGGCCTGCACCCATGGGGCCTGGCCGGGCACAGCCCGAAAGGGTAACGTGGGTGCCCCTTCCCATGGGCTCACCACCTGTGGGAGGGGCCATAGGGGTCGGGTGCAGTGTGAGCTGGGCGGTGGCCGAAGGCGGGGACCTTGGCGATCCGATCCCCGGCTACAGAAGCTGGCTCTAGGGACGTGGAATGTCACCTCTCTGGCAGGGAAGGAGCCCAAGCTGGTGTGTGAGGTCGAGAAGTTCCGACTCGATATAGTCGGACTCGCCTCCACACACACCTTGGGCTCTGGTACCAGTCCTCTCGAGAGGGGTTGGACTCTCTTCCACTCTGGAGTTGCCCATGGTGAGAGGCGCCGAGCAGGTGTGGGTATACTTATTGCCCCCCGGCTCGGCGCCTGTACGTTGGGGTTCACCCCGGTGGACGAGAGGGTAGCCTCCCTCCGCCTTCGGGTGGGGGGACGGGTCCTGACTGTTGTTTGTGCCTATGCACCAAACAGCAGTTCAGAGTACCCACCCTTTTTGGAGTCCTTGGAGGGGGTGCTGGAGAGCGCTCCCGCTGGGGACTCCATTGTTCTGTTGGGGGACTTCAATGCTCACGTGGGCAATGACAGTGAGACCTGGAAGGGCGTGATTGGGAGGAACGGCCCCCCCGATCAGAACCCGAGCGGTGTTCTGTTATTGGACTTCTGTGCTCGTCACGGATTGTCCATAACGAACACCATGTTCAAGCATAAGGGTGTCCACACGTGCACTTGGCACCAGGACACCCTAGGTCGCAGTTCGATGATCGACTTTGTGGTCGTGTCATCGGACTTGCGGCCGCATGTCTTGGACACTCGGGTGAAGAGAGGGGCGGAGCTGTCAACTGATCACCACCTGGTGGTGAGTTGGCTCCGATGGTGGGGGAAGATGCCGGTCCGACGTGGCAGGCCCAAACGTATTGTGAGGGTCTGCTGGGAACGTCTGGCAGAATCCCCTGTCAGAAGGAGTTTCAACTCCCACCTCCGACAGAACTTTGCTCATGTTCCGGGGGAGGCGGGGGACATCGAGTCCGAGTGGACCATGTTCCGCGCCTCCATTGCTGAGGCGGCCGACCGGAGCTGTGGCCGTAAGGTGGTCGGTGCCTGTCGTGGCGGCAATCCCCGAACCCGTTGGTGGACACCAACGGTGAGGGATGCCGTCAAGCTGAAGAAGGAGTCCTATCGGGCCTTTTTGGCCTGTGGGACTCCTGAGGCAGCTGATGGGTACCGGCTGGCCAAGCGGAATGCAGCTCTGGTGGTCGCTGAAGCAAAAACCCGGGCATGGGAGGAGTTCGGTGAGGCCATGGAGAAAGACTTCCGGACGGCTTCGAGGAAATTCTGGTCCACCATCCGACGTCTCAGGAGAGGAAAGCAGTGCACCACCAACACTGTGTATAGTGGGGATGGGGCGCTGCTGACCTCGACTCGGGACGTTGTGAGTCGGTGGGGAGAATACTTCGAAGACCTCCTCAATTCCACCGACACGCCTTCCCATGGGGAAGCAGAGTGTGGGTTCTCTGAGGCGGGCTCTCCTATCTCTGGGTTTGAGGTCACCGAGGTAGTTAAAAAGCTCCTCGGTGGCAGGGCCCCGGGGGTGGATGAGATTCGCCCGGAGTTCCTAAAGGCTCTGGATGTTGTGGGGCTGTCCTGGTTGACACGCCTCTGCAACATCGCGTGGACATCGGGGACAGTGCCTCTGGATTGGCAGACTGGGGTGGTGGTCCCCCTTTTTAAGAAGGGGGACCGGAGGGTGTGTTCCAACTACAGGGGGATCACACTGCTCAGCCTCCCTGGTAAGGTCTATTCAGGGGTGCTGGAGAGGAGGGTCCGTCGGGAAGTCGAATCTCAGATTCAGGAGGAGCAGTGTGGTTTTCGTCCTGGCCGTGGAACAGTGGACCAGCTCTACACCCTCGGCAGGGTCCTTGAGGGTGCATGGGAGTTCGCCCAACCAGTCTACATGTGTTTTGTGGACTTGGAGAAGGCGTTCGACCGTGTCCCTCGGGGAGTCCTGTGGAGAGTGCTTCGGGAGTATGGGGTACCGAACCCCCTGATACGGGCTGTTCGGTCCCTGTACGACCGGAGTCAGAGTTTGGTCCGCATATCCGGCAGTAAGTCGGACTCGTTCCCGGTGAGGGTTGGACTCCGCCAAGGCTGCCCTTTGTCGCCGATTCTGTTCATAACTTTTATGGACAGAATTTCTAGGCGCAGCCGAGGCGTAGAGGGGGTCCGGTTTGGTGGCCTCAGTATTGCATCTCTGCTTTTTGCAGATGATGTGGTTCTGTTGGCTTCATCAAGCCGTGACCTCCAACTCTCATTGGAGCAGTTCGCAGCCGAGTGTGAAGCGGCTGGGATGAGAATCAGCACCTCCAAATCTGAGACCATGGTCCTCAGTCGGGAAAGGGTGGCATGCCATCTCCAGGTCGGGGATGAGATCCTGCCCCAAGTGGAGGAATTCAAGTATCTTGGGGTCTTGTTCACGAGTGAGGGAAGAATGGAACGGGAGATCGACAGGCGGATCGGTGCAGCGTCTGCAGTGATGCAGACTTTGTATCGGTCCGTTGTGGTAAAGAAAGAGTTAAGCCGAAAGGCGAAGCTCTCAATTTACCGGTCGATCTTCATTCCTACCCTCACCTATGGTCATGAGCTGTGGGTCGTGACCGAAAGAACAAGATCCCGGATACAAGCGGCCGAAATGAGTTTCCTCCGCAGGGTGTCCGGGCTCTCCCTTAGAGATAGGGTGAGAAGCTCGGTCATCCGGGAGGATCTCAGAGTAGAGCCGCTACTCCTCCGCATTGAGAGGAGCCAGATGAGGTGGCTGGGGCATCTGATTCGGATGCCTCCCGGACGCCTCCCTGGTGAGGTGTTCCGGGCATGTCCCACCGGGAGGAGACCCCGGGGACGACCCAGGACGCGCTGGAGAGACTACATCCTTCGGCTGGCCTGGGAACGCCTCGGGATCCCCCCGGAAGAGCTGGATGAAGTGGCTGGGGAGAGGGTAGTCTGGGCGTCCCTGCTGAAGCTACTGCCCCCGCGACCCGACCCGGATAAGCGGTAGAGAATGGATGGATGGATGGACTTTAAGCAATTCAGGAATTACATATTCTTTGATATGTGAACAAATGAGCAGGATTACTTCAGGTTTCGGAAGCTGGCAAGTTATAAAAATTCCCTTCCAGAACAATTTGTCCAATTTTGTCTGAATTTCGATATTTTTAAAATTGTGTCAAGAACATTAGAAGGGACAGTTGTTGCAGTCTACCTGTATGATCTAATGGGATGAAAATGATTCTGCATAATGTTAAATTGAAAAACATAATGTTAGATAAATTGTAGAAGTTATCATTTATTTGCTTAGCTTGCATTAGTATAATGGACAATTTTAGATGTCTCGCCTTCAAAAAGAAGACTCAGCATCATCCGATGGAAGGGCGCCTGGACCAAGGACGTGATCGGATGTGGTCGGGTCGTGACAGGTGTTGGTTCAATATTATGTGTTGTGTCTTATTACTTAGAATACTATGTCTGGGAAAAACCCTCTTATTATCAAATATTTTGTGTTGTGTCTTATTGCTTAGAACATTATGATTTGTAAATCCCTCCTATTTCAAATAAAAGCAGGAGCGAGGGGGGGGATTGTTTAGAGCGTGTTGAGAGGCTGTGATCTGAACAATCTCCCATACGCCCTCCTCATGAGAAAAAGAAACCAGCGTCTTCATTCCTTTTGTGTCTATTTTTTATAATGTTGGGTA
>NW_026903289.1:0-6037 GCF_024500385.1 Phyllopteryx taeniolatus
ATTCAGTTTCGCTCCTGGAGTAGGCCTTAATTGACTAAATTGTAACATGACGACCAATGTGATTTCGGCAGAACTTTTGAACCCTTAAGTTTGAGCTAGTGGGCTGACGTTCGACACTCTTGATCGTTGTGAATCCACCTTTCAGATGAGGTCTCTTCCAAGCCTCTCGGAGGTCGTGCGGCCGAAACACGAGCGTCGAAGCATTCCGTTTCGCTCCAGTAGTAGGCCTTTATTGACTAAATTGTAAAATGACGACCTTTGTGATTTCGGCAGAACTTTTGAAACCTTAAGTTTGAGCTAGTGGGCTGACGTTCGACACACTCGATCGTTCTGTATCCACCTTTCAGATGAGGTCTCTTCCAAGCCTCTCGGACTTCGTGCGTCCGAGCAGCGACTGTCAAAGCATTCAGTTTCGCTCCAGGAGTAGGCCTTTATTGACTAAATTGTAACATGACGACCGATGTGATTTCGGCAGAACTTTTGAACACTTACGTTTGAGCTAGTAGGCTGACATTCGACACACTCGATCGTTGTGAATCCACCTTTCAGATGAGGTCTCTTCCAAGCCTCTCGGACTTCGTGCGGCCGAGAGGCGACCGTCAAAACATTCAGTTTCGCTCCAGGAGTAGGCCTTTATTGACTAAATTGTAACATGACGACCAATGTGATTTCGGCAGAACTTTTGAACCCTTAAGTTTGAGCTAGTGGGCTGACGTTCGACACACTCGATCATTGTGAATCCTACTTTCAGATGAGGTCACTTCCAAGCCTCTCGGACTTCGTGCGGCCGAGCGGCGACCGTAATTGCATTCAGTTTCGCTCCAGGAGTAGGCCTTTATTGACAAAATTGTAACATGACGACCTATGTGATTTCGGCAGAACTTTTGAACCCTTAAGTTTGAGCTAGTGGGCTGACGTTCGACACACTCGATCGTTATGAATCCACCTTTCAGATGAGGTCTCTTCCAAGCCTCTCGGATGTCATGCGGCCGAAACACGAGCGTCGAAGCATTCCGTTTCGCTCCAGTAGTAGGCCTTTATTGACTAAATTGTAAAATGACGACCTTTGTGATTTCGGCCGAGCGGCGACCGTAATTGCATTCAGTTTCGCTCCAGGAGTAGGCGTTTATTGACAAAATTGTAACATGACGACCTATGTGATTTCGGCAGAACTTTTGAACCCTTAAATTTGAGCGAGTGGGCTGACGTTCGACACACTCGATCATTGTGAATCCTACTTTCAGATGAGGTCACTTCCAAGCCTCTCGGACTTCGTGCGGCCGAGCGGCGACCGTAATTGCATTCAGTTTCGCTCCAGGAGTAGGCCTTTATTGACAAAATTGTAACATGACGACCTATGTGATTTCGGCAGAACTTTTAAACCCTTAAGTTTGAGCTAGTGGGCTGACGTTCGACACACTCGATCGTTATGAATCCACCTTTCAGATGAGGTCTCTTCCAAGCCTCTCGGATGTCATGCGGCCGAAACACGAGCGTCGAAGCATTCCGTTTCGCTCCAGTAGTAGGCCTTTATGGACTAAATTGTAAAATGACGACCTTTGTGATTTCGGCCGAGCGGCGACCGTAATTGCATTCAGTTTCGCTCCAGGAGTAGGCCTTTATTGACAAAATTGTAACATGACGACCTATGTGATTTCGGCAGAACTTTTGAACCCTTAAATTTGAGCGAGTGGGCTGACGTTCGACACACTCGATGGTTGTGAATCCACCTTTCAGAGGAGGTCTCCCCCATGTCTCTGGACGGTTGTGGGGCCGAGCAGCGACCGTCAAAGCATTCAGTTTCGCTCCAGGAGTAGGCCTTTATTGACTAAATTGTAACATGACGACCTATGTGATTTCGGCAGAACTTTTGAACACTTATGTTTGAGCTAGTAGGCTGACATTCGACACACTGGATCGTTGTGAATCCACCTTTCAGATGAGGTCTCTTCCAAGCCTCTCGGACTTCGTGCGGACGAGAGGCGACCGTCAAAGCATTCAGTTTCGCTCCAGTAGTAGGACTTTATTGACTAAATTGTAACATGACGACCTATGTGATCTCGTCAGAACTTTTGAACCCTTAAATTTGAGCGAGTGGGCTGACGTTCGACACACTCGATGGTTGTGAATCCACCTTTCAGAGGAGGTCTCCCCCATGTCTCTGGACGGTTGTGGGGCCGAGCAGCGACCGTCAAAGCATTCAGTTTCGCTCCAGGAGTAGGCCTTTATTGACTAAATTGTAACATGACGACCTATGTGATTTCGGCAGAACTTTTGAACACTTATGTTTGAGCTAGTAGGCTGACATTCGACACACTGGATCGTTGTGAATCCACCTTTCAGATGAGGTCTCTTCCAAGCCTCTCTGACTTCGTGCGGCCGAGAGGCGACCGTCCAAGCATTCAGTTTCGCTACAGTAGTAGGACTTTATTGACTAAATTGTAACATGACGACCGATGTGATTTCGGCAGAACTTTTGAACACTTACGTTTGAGCTAGTAGGCTGACATTCGACACACTCGATCGTTGTGAATCCACCTTTCAGATGAGGTCTCTTTCAAGCGTCTCGGACTTGGTGCGGACAAGAGGCGACCGTCAAAGCATTCAGTTTCGCTCCAGTAGTAGGACTTTATTGACTAAATTGTAACATGACGACCTATGTGACTTCGGCAGAACTTTTGAACACTTAGGTTTGAGCTAGTAGGCTGACATTCGACACACTCGATCGTTGTGAATCCACCTTTCAGATGAGGTCTCTTCCAAGCCTCTCGGACTTCGTGCGTCCGAGCGGCGACCTTCAAAGCATTCAGTTTCGCTCCAGGAGTAGGCCTTTATTGACTAAATTGTAACATGACGACCAATGTGATTTCGGCAGAACTTTTGAACCCTTAAGTTTGAGCTACTGGGCTGACGTTCGACACACTCGATCGTTGTGAATCCTACTTTCGGATGAGGTCACTTCCAAGCCTCTCGGACTTCGTGCGGCCGAGCGGCGACCGTAATTGCATTCAGTTTCGCTCCAGGAGTAGGCCTTTATTGACTAAATTGTAAAATGACGACCTTTGTGATTTCGGCAGAACTTTTGAACCCTTAAGTTTGAGCTAGTGGGCTGACGTTCGACACACTCGATCGTTGTGAATCTTACTTTCAGATGAGGTCACTTCCAAGCCTCTTGGACTTCGTGCGGCCGAGCGGCGACCGTAATTGCATTCAGTTTCGCTCCAGGAGTAGGACTTTATTGACTAAATTGTAACATGACGACCTATGTGATTTCGGCAGAACTTTTGAACACTTAAGTTTGAGCTAGTGGGCTGACGTTCGACACACTCGATCGTTGTGAATCCTACTTTCAGATGAGGTTACTTCCAAGCCTCTCGGACTTCGTGCGGCCGAGCGGCGACCGTAATTGCATTCAGTTTCGCTCCAGGAGTAGGCCTTTATTGACAAAATTGTAACATGACGACCTATGTGATTTCGGCAGAACTTTTGAACCCTTAAGTTTGAGCTAGTGGGCTGACGTTCGACACACTCGATCGTTGTGAATCCACCTTTCAGATGAGGTCTCTTCCAAGCCTCTCGGACTTCGTGCGGCCGAGCGGCAACCTTCAAAGCATTCAGTTTCGCTCCTGGAGTAGGCCTTAATTGACTAAATTGTAACATGACGACCAATGTGATTTCGGCAGAACTTTTGAACCCTTAAGTTTGAGCTAGTGGGCTGACGTTCGACACTCTTGATCGTTGTGAATCCACCTTTCAGATGAGGTCTCTTCCAAGCCTCTCGGAGGTCGTGCGGCCGAAACACGAGCGTCGAAGCATTCCGTTTCGCTCCAGTAGTAGGCCTTTATTGACTAAATTGTAAAATGACGACCTTTGTGATTTCGGCAGAACTTTTGAAACCTTAAGTTTGAGCTAGTGGGCTGACGTTCGACACACTCGATCGTTCTGTATCCACCTTTCAGATGAGGTCTCTTCCAAGCCTCTCGGACTTCGTGCGTCCGAGCAGCGACTGTCAAAGCATTCAGTTTCGCTCCAGGAGTAGGCCTTTATTGACTAAATTGTAACATGACGACCGATGTGATTTCGGCAGAACTTTTGAACACTTACGTTTGAGCTAGTAGGCTGACATTCGACACACTCGATCGTTGTGAATCCACCTTTCAGATGAGGTCTCTTCCAAGCCTCTCGGACTTCGTGCGGCCGAGAGGCGACCGTCAAAACATTCAGTTTCGCTCCAGGAGTAGGCCTTTATTGACTAAATTGTAACATGACGACCAATGTGATTTCGGCAGAACTTTTGAACCCTTAAGTTTGAGCTAGTGGGCTGACGTTCGACACACTCGATCATTGTGAATCCTACTTTCAGATGAGGTCTCCCCCATGTCTCTGGACGGTTGTGGGGCCGAGCAGCGACCGTCAAAGCATTCAGTTTCGCTCCAGGAGTAGGCCTTTATTGACTAAATTGTAACATGACGACCTATGTGATTTCGGCAGAACTTTTGAACACTTATGTTTGAGCTAGTAGGCTGACATTCGACACACTGGATCGTTGTGAATCCACCTTTCAGATGAGGTCTCTTCCAAGCCTCTCGGACTTCGTGCGGACGAGAGGCGACCGTCAAAGCATTCAGTTTCGCTCCAGTAGTAGGACTTTATTGACTAAATTGTAACATGACGACCTATGTGATCTCGGCAGAACTTTTGAACCCTTAAATTTGAGCGAGTGGGCTGACGTTCGACACACTCGATGGTTATGAATCCACCTTTCAGAGGAGGTCTCCCCCATGTCTCTGGACGGTTGTGGGGCCGAGCAGCGACCGTCAAAGCATTCAGTTTCGCTCCAGGAGTAGGCCTTTATTGACTAAATTGTAACATGACGACCTATGTGATTTCGGCAGAACTTTTGAACACTTATGTTTGAGCTAGTAGGCTGACATTCGACACACTGGATCGTTGTGAATCCACCTTTCAGATGAGGTCTCTTCCAAGCCTCTCGGACTTCGTGCGGACGAGAGGCGACCGTCAAAGCATTCAGTTTCGCTCCAGTAGTAGGACTTTATTGACTAAATTGTAACATGACGACCTATGTGATTTCGGCAGAACTTTTGAACACTTAAGTTTGAGCTAGTGGGCTGACGTTCGACACACTCGATCGTTGTGAATCCTACTTTCAGATGAGGTCACTTCCAAGCCTCTTGGACTTCGTGCGGCCGAGCGGCGACCGTAATTGCATTCAGTTTCGCTCCAGGAGTAGGACTTTATTGACTAAATTGTAACATGACGACCTATGTGATTTCGGCAGAACTTTTGAACACTTAAGTTTGAGCTAGTGGGCTGACGTTCGACACACTCGATCGTTCTGTATCCACCTTTCAGATGAGGTCTCTTCCAAGCCTCTCGGACTTTGTGCGTCCGAGCAGCGACTGTCAAAGCATTCAGTTTCGCTCCAGGAGTAGGCAGTTATTGACTAAATTGTAACATGACGACCTATGTGATTTCGGCAGAACTTTTGAACCCTTAAGTTAGAGCTAGTGGGCTGACGTTCGACACACTCGATCGTTGTGAATCCACCTTTCAGATGAGGTCTCTTCCAAGCCTCTCGGACTTCGTGCGGCCGAGAGGCGACCGTCAAAGCATTCAGTTTCGCTACAGTAGTAGGACTTTATTGACTAAATTGTAACATGACGACCGATGTGATTTCGGCAGAACTTTTGAACACTTACGTTTGAGCTAGTAGGCTGACATTCGACACACTCGATCGTTGTGAATCCACCTTTCAGATGAGGTCTCTTTCAAGCGTCTCGGACTTGGTGCGGACAAGAGGCGACCGTCAAAGCATTCAGTTTCGCTCCAGTAGTAGGACTTTATTGACTAAATTGTAACATGACGACCTATGTGACTTCGGCAGAACTTTTGAACACTTAGGTTTGAGCTAGTAGGCTGACATTCGACACACTCGATCGTTGTGAATCCACCTTTCAGATGAGGTCTCTTCCAAGCCTCTCGGACTTCGTGCGGCCGAGCGGCGACCTTCAAAGCA